>NC_059516.1:5000-27500 GCF_905147795.1 Pieris rapae | reverse complement strand
GTCGGTCATGCTATTGGATACAATCCCTTCCACTCAACCACCAGCGTCGTGACCATGGTTAAATAAAAATATAAAAATAATAGTAAAGAACTAAGAGTAGACATAAAACATAAAATTGTTGTTATACAAAAGTAAAAAACAAGAAGTTATAATATTAAGATTATGATGAACTATTTAAATGTTACAATTAAAATAAAGTAAAAATTTAATAAATTTAAAAATGAAGTTCCGCAAGTAAGGCGGATGACAGCCTAGAGTTGTGTTATCTAAGTGAGTATGTAGAGGGTGTATGCAGTGGATTAATGAGTTAATTATGGGAAGGACGGGATGTGGGGATGATCTATGTATTAAAGTGTGCAATATGTGTGGTTTAGTGTGATGTGTTATTGTGTGTATTTGTTGAAATGATTGTTTTGTATAAAGTATGTGTGTAGGCCATATGTGTATATGGAGGCTCCCCAAGAGCCAGTGACGTGCGTTGAGATCATAATCAACTACAATGTCTGAGCGAGTGTGAGGTGATATGCGGTTTAAAATGTGTATTGTGAGTTGTCTGGTAAGGTTTCCTGCAAGCAGCGAAACCTGATATGTGGTGTTGATGATTGGTGTATTTGTGGTTAGGCGTAGTTGACTTTGGCCTCAACGCGGGCGCGCATGGCTCTGACCTTGGGGCAGCTCTCCGAGTCGGCTCGGTGTTGAGTGTCTGTGTTGGTCTTGTGTACGGTGTTGTGTTCTGTGCAGTTGGTGCATTTTATTGTTTGCGCCTTGCATTCTGCTGTAAGGTGGTTGGCAGAGCACTTGGCGCAGGTTGGGGAGTTGGCAGGGCAGCGGCTTTTAGTGTGTCCGAAATTTAGGCAGTTTTGACACTGCCTAAATGGTGAAAAGTTGCCGCTGTGGACCTTCTGTATACCGATGTTGACTCTGCCTAGGTCGGCAAACGCTTTCCAGGCAGAGGGTGTGGTGTTGAGTACAGTGTTATAAAGTGTAGAGTTTCTGTTTGTTGTTTTGAATTTGATATTAAATGTGTGATCGGCTAGGGTGGGGTTTTGGTCTTTTATTGTGTTTATTAAATCGGTTTCGTTTATGTTTTTGTTAATTCCTTTGAGGATAATCATCGGGTCCAACCGCTTTTCTTCTTGTGATTTGATAGTATTTTGTTTTTGTAAATTAGTGAGAAAGTGTGTTTTGTGTTCGTCTTTTTCAAAGACGAACTTTAATTTGTTTTTAGATAGCGGCGAGACCTTGGTAGGGGCGTATCCGCCCTGTCGAAAGTCGACGGTTTTGGTAATTTGTTTTATCAACTGCTCCGTTGTATCGAGGCCCTCGCCAGAGACCACAATAGTGGGGCCAGCAGGAGGTTTGGGAGCGGAGGTGACCTTAGCATAAGATAGATATGCCTTTTGCGAGTCAGCCGCCGCAGGTTGTGATTCCGCGGGTGTCGGTTGCGGTCTTGCCTTTAGTGCCCTAGTGTGCTCCTGCAGGGCTCTACTGCTCTCCACAAGCAAGCGAGAGTGGGCCTCGAGTTTGTTAAGAAGTTGTATTTGTGTGGTGTCTTTGCTTGTGTCTGTGTTTATGTTGACGATATTGTTGTTGGCCGATGGTGTGAGGGGTTTAAGGGTAGGAGGGGTGGGGCGGGTGGTGGTGGCGGGTTCAGCGAGTCTGACGACCCCGAAGAGACCTTCGATTGCCTCAGTTATGGCTGTTTTAAGTTCGCCTTTTAAGTTGCGAGAGGCGGCTAGTGCGCGTAGGCCAGTTTCCCTATATTCTTTGGCCATAGCCAAGTTGTCTGACACTGGTGGTAATGGTTTTATCGGTCGGTCGAAGGCGGGGCTCAGCATCTCAGCCAGAGTCCGCCTGGCGGTTGTAGAGGATGTTTGGGGAGATGGTGAGGCGGTGGTTGTGATTTTGGGTGGGGTGCGGGGTAACATTATTTCGTGATGGGTGGGGGGGGGGTTGAAACTGGATTTGGTCTATTGGACTAGAATCGCCTTTAACAGCCGATTCAGATGATATATGACTCGGGGGGGTGCGGAGGGGGGGTAAAAATTTAAGGGGCGGGGGGGGGAAAACTCAACCTGGGGGTTGAAAGGTGGGTTTGCGGACGACTGTATGACTATATTATTGTTTGGTTAGGTTAGGTTAGGTTAGGTTAGGTTAGGTTAGGTTAGGTTAGGTTAGGTTAGGTTAGGTTAGGTTAGGTTAGGTTAGGTTAGGTTAGGTTAGGTTAGGTTAGGTTAGGTTAGGTTAGGTTAGGTTAGGTTAGGTTAGGTTAGGTTAGGTTAGGTTAGGTTAGGTTAGGTTAGGTTAGGTTAGGTTAGGTTAGGTTAGGTTAGGTTAGGTTAGGTTAGGTTAGGTTAGGTTAGGTTAGGTTAGGTTAGGTTAGGTTAGGTTAGGTTAGGTTAGGTTAGGTTAGGTTAGGTTAGGTTAGGTTAGGTTAGGTTAGGTTAGGTTAGGTTAGGTTAGGTTTTTTTTTTTTTTTTTTGTATGTTTTTTTTTTAAAACTATTACAAAAGTTATTCACGAGAGGGTGGAGATGCAAGGAAGAAGTGGCTATTTGATACCTTCTTTTTCCTTACACCTTTACAATTTTTGTCACATAGACGAAACAAAAAGTTTATACAAAACAAATTGGTTATGACCTGCTATGAGTGAATAATTATACAAAGTAAGTTGTGTTTGAGTTTGTTTAGCAAAAAATTGGCGTCCAATGTGACGTGGAGTCTCGGTGTTAAAATAAATAAATTAAATGATTTTACGCTTAGTTAACGGTTATATAATACAAAGTTTTTATTAGGTTTCTATTACTTCTTTTACCGTAATAGTGTTAAGTTACAATTGATTCAATATTTTAAACAGGAAAAGAAGAAAAAATATCTGTTATATTAAATTTATACACTGCAAGTAATGTTAATTTTAATATGCCTTTAAACATTGCAACAAGTAGCTAGATATACCAAAAAATAAATAAAAAATAAACAATAGGTCGTGTGAATTTATACAATTCTATAGGCTTTTGATTTTAATTGTTGAACTTTTTTAGGCAGTTTACGATATAGGTCATAAGGCTAATGAGTGATTTTAGTTCTGTGGGGTGCGGAATCAGTTCTCTTAGGGAGAAGGGATTGGTATTTGTCAAATTATGTGTTGTAAATTTTTGTGTGTGGTTATGTCTTTCAGTTATAAACCTAGGGCACTCTTCGAGCAAGTGTTTCAGTGTCTGTGTTGTGTGGTTGTCGCATGGGCATGTGTCGTTGTCTGTGATTTTGAATCGGCTCAGGTAGCTTTTGGCGTAAGAGTGTCCTGTGAGGAATTGTGTGAGTTGAAAAGAAATGGGTACGGTCGAAAAAAATGATTTTATATCTTCTAATTTCGGGAATATGTTAACCGTAAAGCGGCCTGTGCTGTCTCCTACGTATCTGTTATTGTTTATGACTTTGGTCGCGCTTTTAATTGTTGTTTTTATGTAGGAAAGGGGACATGCTATGTGGGATGGGGAGCAGTGCTGGTTCGCGGCTTTAGAGGCGGCTACGTCCGCGGCTTCGTTGCCAGGGATCCCGGAGTGTCCTTTCACCCATTGAAATAAGATCTCGGGGTTTTCGTGTGTGTGTTTTATCTTGTGAATCGTTTTGTGTATTTGTGCTACAAGCGGGTGTGTGTTAGACGATTGTTTGAGTGCGGCAAGTGATGCCTGTGAGTCGGTGTGAATGTGCGAGTGTGTTATTTTATTTTTATGGATGTGTTCTACTGCTTTTAAGATTGCAAACAGTTCGGCCTGGAAGACCGAGCTGGTGCTGTGTAGTTTGAATAATTTTGTGAGCGTAGGTGAGTGAGCGGAGGGCGGGAAGACAACGAATGCCGCGCCGACAGAGCCGTCGCTTTGTTTGCTGCCGTCCGTGTATATGTGCGTGTGTGAGCTTTTATTGGTGGTGATGTCTGCAACGTGTGTGTCAATCGGTGTCCTATGAGCAGGGTGAAGGAGCTCCTTAAAAGGTACCGGTTTTTCGATCGGGATGTCGGAGGGGATCCTATCGCTGGTTCTATTTATTCGTGTTTGTTCTAGCTCAGCGGTCTCTAGGACCTTGAGGTCTAGCGGGGTGATTTGGGCTAGAGCCGTGGCCGCGCAGGTGGATATTGTGCGAAATCCTCTAATTATTTTTATGGCAAATAGCCTTTGTGTGCTGTTGAGACGTTTTCTTACATATTTCTTTGAGGCGATGTGGCCCCAGATACCCGAGGCGTACGTTATGATGGGTTCGATGACCATTTGGTATATGAGTCTAATGTTGTCGGGGTGCGGACCCCACGTTGGTCTGGTGTACGTTATAATCTTATGGAATATTTTTATTGCCTTTTCTAGAATGTAATTGAGGTGTTCGTTGAAGTTAAGTTTGCTATCTATGATTAGGCCTAAGTATTTGATAGTGTTGCTGAATTTGAGTGGCACGCCATCGAAAACGATTCGACTGAGAGTCGCGGGTTTGGTGAACGCGATACATTGTGTCTTGTCTGGACCGAAATGGAGCTTGACGCTGTGTCCCCATAGTCGAATCGTTTCCAAGGCCGAGTTTGTGATCTGTTCGAGTGTATTAGTGTCCTTGGCCGTGCTTATAAGCAGGACGTCGTCTGCGTATGCCTGGAGGGAGCAGCCTTCTGGAATGGGTGTGTCGAGTAGGTTGTTGAGAATGATGTTCCAGAGGATAGGCCCGCAAGCTGATCCTTGGACACATCCTTTCTCGGTGTGTTTTGTGACGGTGGTGTTGCCGAGTCGTAGTGACACTTTTCTATCTTGGAGGTAACTTTTTATAATTTTAAAAATATTTACGGGACAACCAATGCGTCGGAGCCCGTCGTAGACGGCGGGCCACCACGCATTGTCGAAAGCTGCTTTGATATCGAGGGAGACGGCTATTGCTAGCTGGCCCTCGGTCTTGGCTGATGTGACTGTACCTATGGCTTGTTGTATAGCCTGTACGGTGCTTGTCTGCTCCGTGAAGCCGAATTGATTCGGGTTCAGTAGTTTAAGGTTGTGTGCGTTGAAAGTTAATCTTTTAGTAAACAATTTCTCAAGTGTTTTGCCGAAGACGGGTATGAGACCGATAGGTCGGTAGGAGCTTAGCTCTTCGAGCTTTGTTTTTCCCGGCTTGGGAATGATTTTAACTACCGCCTCTTTCCAAATGGAAGGGAAGTGTGAAATGGTCAAGCAGCAATTAAATAAGTTGGTGATGAATTCCGGAAACAGACGAGCGAACACGGCGCAAATGTCACTGGTAAGGTGGTCATGTCCCGGTGCTTTATTATTACCGATCGAGCCGATGGCGTCGAATATCTCGGTGGTGGTAAAGGGGGGTTCGTTCTCCGTGTTAGGGAGAACATTGGCGGCCCCCCTGATGTCGCGGTGTTCGCTCGAGTCGGAATCGTCACCGGGGTAAAAGTGGTTTATTAGTGCTTCGGCAGTCTCCTGCTCGGTGTTTGTGTATGTGTTGTTGAACTTAAGTGTACCCGGGTGTATGTTTATCGCTTTGTCTTTTAAAAGTTTGTTTGTAATGGACCATGCGTCGTCCTTGCCCTGAGCCTCGCAGAAAGCCCGAAAGCTGTCTGTCGAGGCCCGGCGCATCTCTGACGCATATTGCTCTTTTGTTTCCCTGTATTGTTCTATTAGGTCGGGTGAGGGTGTGTTATGAGATCGTGTTGTGCGATGCAGCGTCCGATGTAATTGGATGCATTTTGTTTTGAGGTGCTCCAGGCGGTCATTCCAGAAGGGGGCTTTGCTTTTTTGTTTACCGGTTTTTAATGGAAATGACATTTTACAAGCTTCATTAATAATGAGCGTCGTGCGTTCTACGATTGAGTCGAGTTCGGTGGGTGATATGTCGAGGAAGTTAGTGTCCAGAATTTTACTATTGACAAATTTGGAGAGCAGATTTTCCTTGAACGAGTGCCAGTTCGCGTTTTTTGTGCGGTATAAAAAGGTGCTTTGGTTGGGTGTCGCGGTTGGCGGATTTTGCAGACTGATTTGGAATGTGATTACGTTGTGTTGAGTGGATGGGAATAGGTGAGGCCTGACTTCCCAGTGTCTTATTTTGTTGATGAGCGGTGTGGTGCTAAAGGTTAGGTCGATAATGGAAGAGCGAGGGCGGCCGTGAGTGATTGTTTCGAAAGTGGGTGTATTTCCCACATTGCACAGGTGCAAGTCCGAGGAGCTCATGAGGTCGACCAGATCGTGACCCCGTCTATTGCTACGGGGGTAGCGACCTCCGCCCCAGAGTGAATGCCATGCGTTGAAGTCACCGCATACTACGATAGACGCGTGAGGGTGTTGAGTGATGAAGTGTTCTAGTGTGTTGAGAGTGTCATTATTGTCTGTTTCTGGCTCTATGTATACTGAAGCCACGTATAGTGTGGAGGTATGGGTGGGTATGGAGATGATTACCAGGTTGCCGGTAGAGTGTTGTGTGAGTAGCATAGCGTTGATGTGCGGACGTGTAACTATACAGGCTTTCGTATTTCCTCCCCGATTGGATTGGAATGTGCGTAGGCCTGGTATGTGCGGTGAGTGAGTGTTGTTACCTAGATATGGCTCGGAGATGACTGCTATGTCAGTGTGATTGTTATCGAAGTGTAATCTGAGTTCGTGAAATGCATTGCGAGACCTATCGAGGTTCGCCTGTATGATATTAAGATTAGCGTGCATGTTTAATTGTAATTGATTTTGGCCTCGACGCGGGCACGCATGGACTTCACCTTGGGGCAGTTTTCGCCGTCAGCGCGATGACCGACATCGGTCTGGGTCTTGAACTGGTGATTGTGTTCGGTACAGTTAATGCAGCAAGGCTTCTCTGAGGCCGCCTTGCTACATTCACCCGTTGAGTGTGTCTTTGCGCACTTAGCGCAGGTGGGGACGGTGGCTGGACAACGGTTTTTAGTGTGCCCAAAACCTTGGCAGTTTCTGCACTGAAGGAACGGTGAGAAATTCTCACAATGGACCCTCTGATAGGTGACAGCGACCCTTTCGAGCTCCAGGAACTTGCGCCAGGCTGTCGGCGAAGTGTTTATAACCGCGTTGTAAAGTTTTTCGTTCCTGTTATTTCTTTTAAATTTTACCTCGAATTTTTCCTCTTTTAGAGATGGATTTTGGTCTTTTATTATGTTGATTAGGTCCTCAGGGGGAGTGTTTTTGCTGATCCCTTTAATATGGATCATGGGATCGAGACGGCGCTCCTCTTCCGCATTGAGCGAGCCCGTCTTTTTTAGATGCGTGAGCGCGTGTTGCCGGTTTTCGTTGTTAATAAAAGTGATCTTTAATTTGCCCTTTGACAGGGGAGATATTTTTAATGGTGCGTAGCCGCCCTCTCGGAAATTAATGGATTTTCTGACTTTATCGACTAGTTGTTGGGGGGTTGAGCTGGGTTCTCCGCTGACCACTATGGACGGACCCGACTCCTTTTTAGAGGTAGCTGCGATACTAGCATATGATTTATTCAGCCCAGATGGGGCGTTGGTGGTTGTAGTGGCCGAGTTAATACTGTTAATTTTATCCATTAGTTTGGTCATTTTTTTGTTGTTTAGCTCAAGAAGTGCCGTGTGCTCTTTAAGTTTGTGCAGGAGTTCGTCCTGCTGAGGCTCAAAAGTAACCGGGCTCGTTTTGTTGGGAGGACCTTGTGGTTGCTCAATTAAAGTAGGTGTTGGTGTTGGTGTTGGTGTTGGGCAGGATGGGAGACCCGTGAGCCTGGTCTTGATAATGAGCGTGGCATTTTCTAAGGAGGTGTGAATGCTATTTTTTATCTCTGTTTTAATGTTTCTTGAGGCCCCGAGCGCCTCTTTGGCTTTGGTGAGCCATTCGCAGGCTTCGTCAATAGGGTTTGATTGATCGCTGATGACCAGCTTGGTGGGAGAGCGGGCAAACGACGGCAGAAGCGCTTCTGACTGCGCGCTAACCGCAGCAGGCGAGGGGGTTTGTCTCATGGTTTTGGGTGGTGAGCGGAACATATTTAGTTTATTACGGAGGAGTATTCAGATGGAATTTACTTTATTCTGTATTTATATTATTATTGTTTTTATTGTTTTAATCCTGTTAAGGAAATTGAGTTTTTGAGGTATTTAAAACTAGTGAAAAAAAAAATGAAATTTAAAGCGCTTCACGAATTCGGCGAAAACTCGGCGGCAGACAGAAGACAGATAAGGCCCGACCCTAATAATCGCTTGCTAGCGCACGTGCAAGAACAAAAGGCGACCGACGCTCTGGACGTATTTATTGTTTTAGGTTCTATTACCTGAGGGGATTATTTATAAAAATGGAATTTTAGCTTGAAGTTTGTAACTGTATCTATGTTATTTAAATATTATTGTTTTAATAAAATGGAATTTACTGAATGAAAGTTGAGTTTAAAGATATTTAAAAGTAATAAAATTTAGTGCGCTTCGCGAATTCGTCGGAAACTCGGTGGTAGACGGGTGGCAAAGGAGACCCGACCCTAGATACCCTAGAGACCCTATAGATGTGTAGTATTTAAGATTTTAAATTAAATTAAAAAAAAAAAAAAAAAAAAAAAAAAAAAAAAAAAAAAAAAGAGTCGCTGAAGGCTAAAATGGATAAAATGAAATGCCAAATGACCTCTATATGTCGCTTTTGTAAAAATGCCTGTTTAAAATGTATGAAGTAAAATTTAAAAAGATTCTAGTTGAAAACTGAAATAAAATAAAATTGGCGCGAGACAAAGAACGTTAAAACAAAGAAATATTCGAAATTTAAACAATAAAAAATGAAAAATAACTACTACTACTGACTATTAATTGACGGCTGGCCGAGAGGTAGCTGGTGGAAGCAGCAGCAACAGATCCGTAGGTTTGAAGACACGCACAGGTAGACTCACAAAACACGGATTTTAGCGGTAGATAGATCGCACAAACACAAACTTTCGACTTGTTATACGCGGTGGAATTTGAAAAATCCCGGTAAATAAGTGATTATTCGCGAGAGCGGAAACGACCGTTCTAGATGGCAGCTGAATTGAGACTACGGTTAGGTTAGGTTAGGTTAGGTTAGGTTAGGTTAGGTTAGGTTAGGTTAGGTTAGGTTAGGTTAGGTTAGGTTAGGTTAGGTTAGGTTAGGTTAGGTTAGGTTAGGTTAGGTTAGGTTAGGTTAGGTTAGGTTAGGTTAGGTTAGGTTAGGTTAGGTTAGGTTAGGTTAGGTTAGGTTAGGTTAGGTTAGGTTAGGTTAGGTTAGGTTAGGTTAGGTTAGGTTAGGTTAGGTTAGGTTAGGTTAGGTTAGGTTAGGTTAGGTTAGGTTAGGTTAGGTTAGGTTAGGTTAGGTTAGGTTAGGTTAGGTTAGGTTAGGTTAGGTTAGGTTAGGTTAGGTTAGGTTAGGTTAGGTTAGGTTAGGTTAGGTTAGGTTAGGTTAGGTTAGGTTAGGTTAGGTTAGGTTAGGTTAGGTTAGGTTAGGTTAGGTTAGGTTAGGTTAGGTTAGGTTAGGTTAGGTTAGGTTAGGTTAGGTTAGGTTAGGTTAGGTTAGGTTAGGTTAGGTTAGGTTAGGTTAGGTTAGGTTAGGTTAGGTTAGGTTAGGTTAGGTTAGGTTTTTTTTTTTTTTTTTTTTTTTTTTTTTTTTTTTAATTGGCTAGTAGGCCTACCTCCCCGGCGACTTCCGCCCCGGGGCCGAGGAAGCTAAGCTTAAGTAATTTTTTCAGTAAAAAGTTTTATTGAATTTAAACAATGTTTTTTGTGGACATGAGTGAGGTGGCTGAGGGTCGGTTATGCTATTTGATACATGTTCTTTCCCTCAGCCACCTGCGTAGAGTCCGCGTCTTACAAACTACTTATATATAAAACAAAAAGAAGAAATTATTTAAACATCGAGAAAACAAAAGTAATAAAAGAAAAAGAAAAAGTATAAAAGTAGGTTTACAAAATATCTTATGTTAAGTTGATGGGAACATAGTTGTATGAGTGACGATGATGGGATGATGGTACATATATTGATGAATACAAAAGTGCTTAAATCTAACAAGGTACATATATTGATGAATACAAAAGTGCTTAAATCTAACAAGGTATGTTTATGTGGCGTATATATTTACATTAAAACATTAAGACAGTTATTGATATGTGTACACAAAAGTTGCTTATAAAATAGAGGAAAACAAACAATTATAGAGTTATAAAATTAGAATAATAACAAATAGTGACATTTTAGTGGATATCAGGTGGGGTGGATGACGATCAGCCAGTGGAGGGTGGGTTGTTGAAGTCTTTTAGGGAATTAATAATTTTAGTTGCTAACTTTAGTAATGACTGTATTGTTTGCGGTTTATTGTCGGATAGGGAGTAGGGATTTTTACATTTTCTATTTTTCTGTGTGTGTTCGTGTCTGATGTGTGCAAAGCGTGGACATTCCTCGATGAGGTGTTGAAGTGTCTGAGTGGTGTTGGAGTCGCAAGGGCATGTATCGTTGTCAGTGATGTGGAACCGTTTTAGATGATCTTTGGCGAAGGAATGTCCAGTGAGTAGTTGAGTGGTTTGAAAGGTGATGGGGAATTGTTGGGTGAATCTTTTAATTTTGTGTATGTCTTGTAAAATGTTTTTTGTGTAATTGGCAGTTGGTTCATTGTTAAATCTCTTCTCCCATGTTGCTATTGTTTCTAATTTGGCCCTTGTCTTAATGTAAGACATGGGGCAATCATTGAATGTGTATTTGAGGTGTGAGTTTGCAGCCGATTTGGCTGCCAAGTCAGCCTCCTCGTTGCCAATGATGTTGTGGTGTCCTTTAACCCATTTGAAATGGATTTGTGTGTTTGTGTTGGCGCTGATGGCTTTGTGTATATGCGTGACTATTTTGTGTGTAGCGTTGGGTTGGGCAATTGTCTGAAGGGCAGCCATGGAGTCTGAATTAATTGTGTAAGTGTATGTGTTTTTGTTGGCGTCTTTTTGTGAGTGTGTGATGGCCCAGTCGCATGCCCCTTGTATGGCAAGCAGTTCAGCCTGGTATACGGTGCAGGTGGGGTGTAGTTTTCTTTTCCATCGGTGTATGGCGGTGTGAGTGTTAGGGGAGTACGCAATAAACGCGGCTCCCGTCTGTCCATTTTCCTGTTTGCTTCCATCCGTGAATATGTTAATGTTGTTTGTAAGGTGTGTGTTGAGGTTGTTTTTGTAAGTACTGAATTTTAAAAGCGGTCTGGAAGCGGGGTGTAAGAGTTCGGTGTAGTGTGTAGGCTGTTCGATGGTGATGTCGTCAGGAATGTATCTGCTGACGCCCCTAATGCGCGCCCTCTCAATCTCACATGATTCAAGAACCTTGAGATCAAGCGGCACGAATCCCGCTATTGCGATCGCAGCGTTAGTAGATACATTTCTGAACGCTCTGGTGGTCTTAATGGCGAAGCCGCGTTGGGTTTTCAGAAGTAGCTTGCGATTATATTTTTTAAGTGCTGCGTGGCCCCAGATGGAGGCCCCGTACGTGATAATGGGTTCTATAACCATTTTATATATTGATTTGATGTTCTCGGGGTGTGGTCCCCAAGTGGGTCGTGTGTAAATGGATAGTTTGTTGAATAGTTGGGTTGCTTTTGTGGTTATGTGTTCGATATGGTGTTTGAATGTTAACTTGTTGTCTAAAATGATGCCTAGGTATTTAATTTTGTCTGTGAATTTAAGTGGGGTGTTGTTGAAGATTAAGCTGCAATTCTGTGCTGGTTTGGAGAAGGCCATTGTCTGGGTTTTGTCGGGTCCGAACTGTAGTTTGACTCCATCGCCCCATTCTTTGATGATTTTCAGTGTGTGGTTAGTTTTGTCCTCTAAAGTTTTGATGTCTGTGTCTGTAGTTAATATTAGAACGTCGTCGGCGAAGGCTTGGATGTGGCACCCTGATGGGAGTGGTGTGTTGAGTAGTGTGTTAAGGATAATGTTCCAGAGTATAGGGCCGCATGCCGACCCTTGGATACATCCCTTTTGTGTATTGCGAGTGGTTCGTGTGTTGCCCATTTGGTGTGTAACTGTTCTATTTGTGAGGTAGTTTTGAATTAGTTTGAATATATTGTGTGGGCACTTTACCGCACGTAATCCGCTCAATACCGCCGGCCACCAGGCGTTGTCAAACGCGGCCTTAATATCGAGGGATACGGCTATGATGTGTTGTTTGTGCTGTTTGGCGTGATTTATTGTGTCTAAAGTTTTGTGTAGAGCGTGTGTTGTACCAGTTTGTTCGGTGAAGCCGAATTGAGCTCGGTTTAGCAGTTTTTGTTTATGCGCGTTGAAGGTGAGGCGTTTAGTAAATAGCTTTTCTAGTACTTTCCCGAACACGGGGATTAGTCCTATGGGTCTGAATGAGCTTAAGTTTGTGTAATCGTGTTTGTTGGGTTTGGGAATTATTTTTATTACTGTTTCCTTCCATGGAGTCGGAAAGTGTGCTATTTGTAGGCAGCGGTTCATGAGTTGTGTGGTTAGCTCTGGGTAATTGCGTGCAAAGACCTGGCAGATGTCACTGGTGAGGTGATCATTGCCCGGTGCTTTGGTGTGACTGATGGAGTCGAGTGCTGCTATAATTTCGGATGTCGTGAAGGGAGGGTCGTCCTCCGTGTCGGGTAGTATACCAGAATTGTTGCGCATATTTGTGTGTCTGGCGTCCGTGTCTGGGGTGTCGTCGGGATAAAAATGTGTGAGTAATGCCTGTGATGTCTCCTGTTCGTTGTTTGTAAATTTATTGTTGACCTTAAGGGTGCGGGGTTGGATGTTGTTGTTAGATTTTAGTAATTTGTTGGTGATGGACCAGACATCTTCTGCACCTTGCGACTCGCAGAAATGTTTGAAGTGTTCGGTGGATGTCTTTCTGATTGTATTTGTGTATGAGAGTTTAATTTCGTGGTATTTGTTTAAGAGGTCTGTAGGGGGTGTCTGTTTGTTTTTGGAATATGTGTGTATTTTGTGGTGTAGTTTGATGCATTGTTTCTTAAGTTGATCTAGGCTTTCGCTCCACCAGGGTGCTTTGGGTTTTGTGTGTCCTGTTTTAAGGGCAAATGAGTTGTGGCAGGCGCTGTTTATGGTGTTGGCGAGGGAGTATACAAATTGGTCTAGTTGATCGGGTGTTAGGGTCGATATGTTTATTTCTGTTATTTTATCTTTAATCATTGCGGTGTGTAGTGTTTCTTTAAAGGTGTGCCAATTGCCTTTGCTGGTGTTGTATTTAAATGTACTGCTATTCATGGTGTGTGGAATAGGGTCTGTTCTACAGTCTAGTTTAAATTTAATTGGATTGTGTTGTGTTGATGGGAACAAACGTTGTTTGACTTCCCATTTGTGTATGTGATGGTATGTGTGTATTGATGTGAACGTGAGGTCGATAATGGATGACCTCTCCGTTCCGTGTGTTATTGTTTCAAATGTGGGTGTGTTGCCTGTGTTGTTTATGTATATATTATTGGAATTCATAATATCTATCAGTTGCTGTCCCCGGATGTTGTTTCGAGAGCTGCCCCAGATTTGGTGCCACGCGTTAAAGTCGCCGCCAACTATAATGTTTGAGTTGGTGTATGTTTTTATGAATGTGTCCAGTGTATCTAGCGTGTTGTTAGCGTCGGTTTTTGGTTCAACGTAAACCGATGCTATGTATAGTGTTCTTGTCTTTGTGGGTATAGCGATAACCACTATATTCCCTGTGGTGAATTGTGAGATGATGTGTGCGTTTATGTCTGTACTGGTTATAATGCAGGCTTTCGTTGTGTCCGCCGAATCGGACTGAAACACGCGGAGTCCTGCAATATTTTTAACTGTGTTTTTGTTTGTGTATGGTTCGGATATAATGGCTATGTCGAGTTTATTTGTGATGAAGTGGTGTTTAAGTTCTTGTGTAGCGTTGCGAGACCGGTCTAGGTTCGCCTGTATAAACTTGATGTTTTTATGCATGTTTTATATATAGTTGACCTTGGCCTCTACGCGGGCACGCATTGCGCTAACTTTGGGGCACCTTTCCGAGTCGGCTCGATGTTGTGTGTTAGTGTTTGTTTTGAACTGTGCGTTGTGTTCGTGGCAATTGGCACACCTGTGTGATTGTGGTTGTTCTTTGCACTCTGCTGTGGGGTGATTTGCAGAGCACTTGGCGCAAGTGGGTGTGGTAGCGGGGCAGCGGCTCTTCGTGTGTCCGAAATTTAGGCAGTTTTGACACTGCCTAAATGGTGAAAAATTGCCGCTGTGGACCCTTTGCATGCCTATGTTAATTCTGCCTATATCGGTAAAGGCCTTCCAGGCAGAGGGGGTGGTGTTTAGAACCACATTGTAAAGAGTGTGGTTTCTGTTAACTGTCTTGAATTTGACGCTGAAAGTGTGTTCAACCAGTGTGTGGTTCTGGTCTTTAATCGTGTTAATGAGTTCTGCTTCGCTCGTGTTTTTGTTTATCCCTTTGAGAATTATCATCGGGTCGACCCGCTTTTCTTCCTGGGTTTTTATTGCGCTATGTTTCTGTAATTGTGTGAGTGTGTGCAATTTGTGCTCGTCTTTTTCGAAGACGAGCTTCACTTTGTTTTTCGATAGTGGTGTCACCCTGATAGGGGCATATCCCCCCTGCCGGAAGTTGACCGTGCTTCTAATTTCGGTGATTAATTTCTCAGTGGTGTCGAGGCCCTCTCCGGATACAACAACAGAGGGACCTGCAGGGGGTTTGGGGGCTGCGGTAGCCTTAGCGTAAGATTTATAAATGTTGTGCGGGTCCGCCGCCGCAGGCTGTGGTACCGCCGGTGTAGGTCGCGGTTGCGCTTTTAATGCCCTGGAGTGTTCCTGCAGGGCCCTGTTGCTCTCCTCGAGTAGCCGAGAGTGGGCCTCTAGCTTGTTTAGGAGTAGTGTATTATCGACGGGTGGTGTATTGTTGCTTGTGTTATTGTCGATGCTATTGGCCGGAGGTGTGAGGGGTTTGGAAGGGGAGGGGGTGGTAGGGTCTAACATAGCGACGACTCCGAAGAGACCGTCGATTGTCTCCGTAATTATAGTTTTAAGCTCACTCTTGAGGTTACGAGAGAGTGAAACCGCGTTCAGGCCTTTGAGTCTGAAACTCCTCGCCATCTCCATGTAGGTGGACTCTGCGGGGGGAGCTTCTCGAGTGAAGGCCGGACTTAGATTGTCCACCAGATTCCGCCTAGCGGTTGTAAAGGATGTTTGGGGAGATGGTGAGGCGGTGGTTGTGATTTTGGGTGGGGTGCGGGGTAGCATTATTTCGTGATGGGTGGGGGGGGGTCGGAACTGGATCTAATCTAGTGGTCTGGAATCGCCTTGAAAAGCCGATTCGAATGATATGTGACTCGGGGGGGTGCGGAGGGGGGGTGAAAATTTAAGGGTGGGGGGGGGGAAAACTCAACCTGGGGGTTGAAGGGTGGGTTTGCGGACAACTGTATTACTATATTATTGTTTGGCTTGAAGAGGCGGTTTGAATGAGCCCAAGCTCGGTGTGTTTCTGTGTATGTGGATTTGGTGTTGGAGATGAGGCTGGTAATCCACCCTACCTGGTGCTTCCGCACGGGATAACTCCCGCACCGCTGCACTGCTGATGCTGGAGTTTGGTGTCGTCTAGAAGCCCGCGACGAGGTCTGCCCGATGGTGCTGGTGAGGAGGCAGTTCCTGGTGATCACCAGGAATTTTGGCTCCTGGTGGAGCTGGTGATATGTGGTGAAGAAGCGAAGAAATCGGTTCCGGAGCAGGAAAGAGTTGCGGATACGATGAAGTCAAAGTTTTATTTTTATCTGAAGAGGATCCTGTGCAAACCCTGGGTTGAAGGTTACAATTGCTAATAACTCAGGAACTATTAAGCGGAAAATGAAAATCTATATGCCGTCTGATGCGCCAGACGACGCCGGTTCTGCTGTTATGGTGTTCGAAAACCCAGGGGCGTTAGAACGCAAAATATTTACAATAATATTGTTTTTTCCAGGTTTCAGGGGCTATCAGTGCTCCGATCTCCAAAAAAGATGTGTCTGCGGATAGCTGAAGTAATTGCGCGCCGTTCTAAATGTGTCTTGTTGATAAATACTGAAGCGCCGCGATTTGGCGACTGAAAAACCAGTTTTCAGCCGCTGAAAAATCCAGTTTCAGTCGGATTGATGCAATATTGATATCAAACGACGCGTCTTGACAAGGGCTATCGTTTGATGTATAAAAAAGATATGGTTGTAGATCGTTATAAAAAGTTATTTGAAATTTACCACTGTAATGTCTGCCAAATCCACAAATATGTGTCCTTATCGACCAAAATATGGTCGAAAAACGCACCACACTGCACTCTATCTATTAGAACTCACTTAAGAATTTTCACTGCACTGATAATATTTTTAAAATCGAAAAAACTGAAATTTTTAATGTTTTTGGTCGAAAAAAAATCGAAAAAGAAAACCTGGGATAATGAAAATAGCACTACACGATAGAGCGGAATTTTCCGCGTCTTTTGACGTATAACACACTGCACTTAGTACGCGGGAACTATTTTTAAAGATTTTTCTTAACTTTGAAAAGGCGCGGAGCGACGTGGAGTCGACCGTTTTTCGTGGCGTCTGGACGCGGACTCGGTTAGGTTAGGTTAGGTTAGGTTAGGTTAGGTTAGGTTAGGTTAGGTTAGGTTAGGTTAGGTTAGGTTAGGTTAGGTTAGGTTAGGTTAGGTTAGGTTAGGTTAGGTTAGGTTAGGTTAGGTTAGGTTAGGTTAGGTTAGGTTAGGTTAGGTTAGGTTAGGTTAGGTTAGGTTAGGGTTAGGTTAGGTTAGGTTAGGTTAGGTTAGGTTAGGTTAGGTTAGGTTAGGTTAGGTTAGGTTTTTTTTTTTTTTTTTTTTTTTTTTTTGCACCTAATAGCCTACACCCCGGGCGAAGTTTTCCCCGGGCCGTGGAATTTCTAGCTAGATTAAAACACGTGATTTTTAATGTTTATTTCAAAAAATAATGGAGAAATATAATTTAAATACTAAATGGCTAATTATCTTATTTTTACATATTTGGCTTAAAATACTTGGTTTAACGGTTTCCCATGTGGTAACAGCACGCCGCGTCCAAACGCGGGACCGAGCAATCCGTCAGTGTCGCAGGGGTGTTACAGTCCCTGTTCTGTCTGCGGACACTTTGCACGATCTTGTTGCAAAACTCTTCCAGGCAAGTCCGCAGGTCGCCGCGGGACACGAACTGTGGGAGCTGGTCTTCCGTTAATGAGATTCCAGTTTTCTCCCCCACCTCGTGCCTCGCGACCCCATACATGGGACAACTAAGCAGACAGTGCAGGGACGTTTGCGGCGCGCTGTTGTCACAGGGACACGACGGGTCACGTCTTAGATTAAATCTATGTAAATAGCTAGCGAAGGGACCGTGACCCGTCATGACATGGACTAAATTCCTGTTTGGTCTGTTTTGTTTTATAAAATTATATGCAGTCTTTATGTCAGGGAGGAAAGTCTTTGTCACAAGGCCCCGCTCACTCTCACCATACCTATACTCCCACTCATTTAGTGTTTCTTTACGTATTTCCTTTTTTATATATGATATAGGGCATCTTGTGTATGCCGCCTTGGTCTTCAACTTGTTGGCCGCATCTCTAGCGAGGTCGTCGGCTCTTTCATTACCGGCCAGGCCACAATGGGCCTTTATCCAGAACAGCCTTACTTCTCTGTTATTCTTCTTCGCCGTTTTAAGTTGGCTTCTTATTTTTACTATAAGTGGGTGCCATGAATTGCCACCAACAACCGCCTGTAACACCGATCTCGAGTCGGAGTATATAGCGCTGGTCCTCACGTTCGCGGTGTTTATAACGCGTACAGCTGCCGTCAGAGCGAGTGCCTCCGCCTGAAAGACCGTACAGTAGGGCGACAGCTTGAATTTACCCGATTTAATTTCGGTGCCGTTTTTCCAACAGGAAAAAGCGGCACCGACATCTTTGTCATTCTTGCTGCCGTCCGTGTAGACTTGTATTAGTCCCTCCGAGCTAGTCTTTAACTCCTCTTCATTTGTAATCAATCCGTAGTGCAACTGCGGCTCTTCGGCGGGGTGATCCATTTGGCAGTATTCTGCCTTGTTCTCGACCTCTATGTCGTCCTTGAGGCCCTCCCAGTGGCCCTTTTTCGCCATGTAGAGGGTGGCTACTTCCTTTATTCGAAGGTCCAGTGGGAGAGCCCCGGAAAGAGCTAGGGCCGCGTTCAAGGACACGGTCCTGTTTGCCCTAACGATTTTTTGGGTGAAGCCTCTTTGGATCATGTTAAGCTTCTTCCGGACGCATATTTTCTCTGCTGCCCCGGCCCATGCTGCTGCTGCGTAGGTAACGGTGGGCTCCACCACGGCTGTGTAGATTGTGGAGACTATATCCGGGTGTAGCCCCCACGTTTGTTTGGCCGCCTTTGCCAACTGTTTATATAGGTTGGCTGCCTTGATGCATATGTTGGACACGTGGTTGTTAAAGGTGAGTTTACTGTCCACTGTCAGGCCAAGTATCTTTATTTTACTCGCCAGTGGGATTTCAGTCCCGCGCATTGTGAGTCTCGGTGCGTCGTACTTGACCTTATTTGTAACGATCATCGCTTGAGTCTTTTTTGGTCCGAATGTTAATTTATTATTTTCTCCCCATTTTTGGGCCAGTTCAAGCGCTTTGTTGCCCTTTCTCTGGACTTCCTCTCCACTATCGCCTTCTACTATTACCAACACATCGTCAGCAAATGCCTGGCAATATAAATTATTGTCAGACATTTGCTCCAGTATCGGGTCCAATATAACATTCCAGAGCAAAGGGCCGCTTATAGAGCCCTGCACGCAACCCTTTGTGGTGATTTTTTCGACTTCTTCTCCAGCGTAGCGTAGTCTTACCTTACGACACTGGAGATAGTCGTCATAGACCCTTCTGAGGTTGACGGGACATCCTTCTTCGGCTAGGCGCATACGTATTTTTGGCCACCAAGCGTTGTCGAAGGCGCCCTCTATATCTAATGAGATGATCAGCGTTATTAATTTTTCTTTTAGGTTCTTACGTACTCGGTGCATTAGAGTATAGAGGGCGTCCTCGGTGCTCCGTTGCGGCATGAACCCAAACTGCCTTCTAGAGAGCTTTGGCACGAGGTACCACTTCAATCTTTCAACCAACATCTTTTCAAAGATCTTCCCCATCACGGGGAGGAGGCCGATGGGTCTATACGATTTCGGTTCCATGTAGCTTGGTCTTCCTGGTTTCCTCAGAATCACCACCGTCGCCTCCTTCCATTGTTTTGGGAACGACCCGGTTTCTAGGGCTTTATTTATGATTGCTCGGTACACTTCAGTCTGGCTCTTGATGGCTTTCTCGCAGATGTCGGCTGTGAGACCGTCCCCGCCCGGCGCCTTTTTAGGGTTGAAGCTGTTTACGGCTCTTTCTATCTCAAAACTTGTGAATGGTGGGTCGTAAATATCATTATTTCTTGAACCATCATTCACCCGCTCAGCATCTGCTCGTACTAGCCTCTGTTCTTTTGTATCCTCTCTTGGTTCATCCGGGGGGTAAAACGTCTCCGCAAGAAGCATCGCGGATTCTTTGGGGTCGTAGTGTTTGCCGTTTACGACAAGGGGAATATCCTCTGCTCTTTTTGTTGTGCGGTTTACTACTCTATAGATCCCTTGCCACATTCCTTCTCTTTCCTGCCTAGTACAAAAGTTACGCCAGCTCTCTGTTCTCGCTTCCATGACGATTTTTTCATATTCTTCTTTTTCTTTCAAATATTCTTGCACTACTCTTTCCCTGCGAACTTGTGCCGCGCATCTGATGCGCCTTTTCTTTGTTTTTACCATTTTCCTTCTTCTATCCAACTCCTCATTCCACCAAGGCAAGATGTTTGTTTGTCTCTTTTTTACCTCTGGGACGGCCTCTTTTGTGGCTGCTATCGTCGCTTCCGTATATTTGTCTACCATCTCCTCTAGCTGTTTCTTATTTCTTACTTTGTTAATTGTTTCTATATTTACTTGGGCTTCTTCCAAGAGCTCATTTAATCGTCTTCCAAAGAGTGACCAGTCTGCCTTCCTGGTGTTGTATTTTCTGGTGGTTCGTTCTGTTTTCCTTCCTTCTGATCTCTCAAGCCTCATCTTAAACGTTATACCGTTATGATCGGAGCTCACCATTCCCTCCTCCACAGTCCATTCGTCTATAACCGTCAATAAATCCGTGGTGCATGCGGTAATGTCCACGTAGCTTTTGAATCTCTTGCCCCCCCTTATAGTGTCAAAAGTGGGTAGGTTGCTGTTATTTAATATTTCAAAGTTCATACTGTGGAGGGTTTCTGCTATGAGCTCGCCTCTATGGTCGACTATAGGGCTGCACCACCAAGGACTCTTTGCGTTTGCGTCGCCTGCCAGTAACACTCTCTTTTTGGCCCTACTGCATATTTTCTGTATCCGGTCTATATGAGGCTGGACGTCCTTGGGGTCTGGCTCAAGATAGAAGGATACCAAGGTGATCTCCCAAGCCGCCGTACGCAGCATGACTACTACCACGTTTGGCGTTGCCAGTTCGAGAAACTGGATTACCTCGATCTTTTCGTCAAAAACGAAGATCGCAGCCTTCGTCACGGTCGCTCCCACCTGCTGATGCTGATACACCCTGACGCCCGACGGTTCCTTGACTCTCCCTTCGGATCCAGTATACGGTTCTTGAACGAGAGCTGCGAGGATACCTCTGTTTTTTGCCTCCAGCCAGAGTTCGTTTTGAGCTAGTTCTTTACGCTGGAGATTTGCCTGGCACATTAGATAGCCGAATTGTGTCTTGTTGGTGCCTTTAGCAATATGCTACCGAGCTGCGTGCCAGCATGTCCCACCTCCTTCGCATTGGGCACTCGAGATCGAAGGCATTGTGCGCGTCTGAGCTGTTTTTTGCCTTTCGGCAGTTCACGCACTTTGCTGGTACTCCTGCTGTGTGTTCGGGGCAGTCAGTCTTCAAGTGCAATCCCCCACAGTGTGAGCAGGTTGGGTCGGCTTCTTTGCAGTGTTTCCGTCCGTGGCCGAAACCCAGGCACCTCGAGCACTGTATGAGTGGTGACTGGTCTTGCACCCATACTCGCTGCAGGTCTATGTGTACTCTCCCCGCTTCTGTGAGCTTTTTCCACACTTGCGGGGAGACCTGCAGTACTATGTTTTCAGTGTGCGGGTTTCTGGCACGCCTCCGGTATTTAACGGCTATTTTTATCTCCTCTTGCAAATCTTTAAGTAGGTTCTGGTTTTGGATTTTGATTGCGGCCACTACTTCCTCGTCAGTATGGCATTTTATAACATCTCTGAGGACGACCAGTGGGTCCTTGGTGGTCGCCGTTTCCACTACGAAGGATGGGTCAGTGTTTAAGCGGTCTGTTATTTTACCGAGTCGCTCCGTAGTGGTACAGCCTATGACTATTCTTTGGTCTTTGATTTTCCTTATTTTGTCGACGTTAAGTCCCGTATTCTTTGCATCTACGGTATTCCTGATGCGCTCCAACAGTTCGCCGCTCGATTCAGGGCCTGTCGATTTTATAATGATTGAGTGCATAGGCCCTTGTCTGTACGACGTTTTTATTGTTTCGCCTTCGCTAATTATATTATTTCTACCTTTGGGCGTTGCCGCTTCTGCGTAAGTCATTCTTCTCTCCTCTTCCTCACGTCTGTATTCCCTCAGTTCTTTTCTTACTTCTTCTACCACCATCATGTTTCCTTGTCCTTCACTGGTGGCTTTAAAGGCTTTTGCTTCCTTTCTTAATAGTTTGCTGGTCTCCTCCATCCTGTCGTTTTCTCTTTTCAGCCGGTTTATTTGTTCTTCTAATTTGTACATATCGCCTTTTTTGATTTGCGATGTGGTGTCTATTTTGTATGTTTTGTTAGCTTCACCTTCTTTTTCTACAGTTTCCTCACATTTCCCTTCATTTTCCTTTTTCTTGTCTCTTCCTTCCTTCAATTGTGCATCGGCCTCTTTTATTAGCTCGTATAGCCGCTTTACTGCTGAGGTGACTGCTGCCTTGATTTCGCCCTTTAAGTTGCGGGCGGCGTCAAGCTGCAGAAGAGCGCTTTGCTGCAGTGCTGCGGCTTCGGTGAGCATGTTTTTATATGACTTTTGTTTTTTCGGAGCTTCTGCGCTCCTAGCTATAGCCGCCTCCAGATCTCCAATGCTTTTTCTCACCGCTGGTGTCAAGGCGGGTGTTGGTGGCTGTGTGGAGGCCGGTCCTTCTTTTTCCTCTATGGTATGAGTTTGAGGAGCGGTGACCTTTGTCGGAGTGCGAATACCGAACATTTTGTTTTTAAAATCACGCGTTGGTAGGCTATGGTTTGTCAGTCTTTAAAATGGAAACGTATTAAACGAAAATAACTAATCAGTAAATATAAAATTTTCAGTAGATAACTTAGTCTAGGGTCTACTCCCAAAAGGGTAGTAGCCGTGTCACAATACAATATTATTTATTCAGTATTACACTATTTTGTAAAACTTAGTCTAAGGCTTCCCCAATAGGGTGAAAGCCGTGTCAATAAAATAGTTTAGATAAAATAAATATAATCTATGGTCTACACCCAAAAGGGTAATAGCCGTGTC
>NC_059515.1:10987500-10990000 GCF_905147795.1 Pieris rapae | reverse complement strand
GTAATAGAACGCAAAACAATAAATACTTCCAGAGCGTCGGTCGCCTTTTCTTAACAGGATTTTAACAACAAAAATATTTTATAATATAGTTACAATTACAAATTTAAGTTAAAAACTACATTTCAATATTTAATAAATAATCCTCTCGAGTAATAAAACATAAAACAATAAACACTTCCAGAGCGTCGGTCGCCTTTTGTTTTTGCACGTGCGCTAGCAAGCAATTATTAGGGTCGGGCCTTATCTGCCTTCTGTCCGCCGCCGGGCTTTCGCCGAACTCGTGAAGCGCTTTAAATTTCATTTTTTTTTCACTAGTTTCAAATACCTTAAAAACTCAATTTCCTTAACAGGATTAAAACAATAAAAACAATAATAATATAAATACAGAATAAAGTAAATTCCATCTGAATACTCCTCCGTAATAAACTAAATATGTTCCGCTCACCACCCAAAACCATGAGACAAACCCCCTCGCCTGCTGCGGTTAGCGCGCAGTCAGAAGCGCTTCTGCCGTCGTTTGCCCGCTCTCCCACCAAGCTGGTCATCAGCGATCAATCAAACCCTATTGACGAAGCCTGCGAATGGCTCACCAAAGCCAAAGAGGCGCTCGGGACCTCAAGAAACATTAAAACAGAGATAAAAAATAGCATTCACGCCTCCCTAGAAAATGCCACGCTCATTATCAAGACCAGGCTCACGGGTCTCCCATCCTGCCCAACACCAACACCTACTTTAATTGAGCAACCGCAAGGTCCTCCCAACAAAACGAGCTCGGTTAATTTTGAGCCTCAGCAGGACGAACTCCTGCATAAACTCAAAGAGCACACGGCACTTCTTGAGCTAAATAACAAAAAAATGACCAAACTAATGGATAAAATTAACAATATTAACTCGGCCACTACAACCACCAACGCCCCATCTGGGCTGAATAAATCATACGCTAGTATCGCAGCTACTTTTAAAAAGGAGTCGGGTCCGTCCATAGTGGTCAGCGGAGAACCCAGCTCAACCCCCCAACAACTAGTCGATAAAGTCAGAAAATCCATTAATTTCCGAGAGGGCGGCTACGCACCATTAAAAATATCTCCCCTGTCAAAGGGCAAATTAAAGATCACTTTTATTAACAACGAAAACCGGCAACACGCACTCACGCATCTAAAAAAGACGGGCTCGCTCAATGCGGAAGAGGAGCGCCGTCTCGATCCCCTGATACATATTAAAGGTATCAGCAAAAACACTCCCCCTGAGGACCTAATCAACATAATAAAAGACCAAAATCCATCTCTTAAAGGGGAAAAATTCGAGGTAAAATTCAAAAGAAATAACAGAAACGAAAACCTCTACAACGCGGTTATAAACACTTCGCCGACAGCCTGGCGCAAGTTCCTGGAGCTTGAAAGGGTCGCAGTCACTTTTCAGAGGGTCCATTGTGAGAATTTCTCACCGTTCCTTCAGTGCAGAAACTGCCAAGGTTTTGGGCACACCAAAAACCGTTGTCCAGCCACCGTCCCCACCTGCGCTAAGTGCGCAAAGACACACCCAACGGGTGAATGTAGCAAGGCGGCCTCAGAGAAGCCTTGCTGCATTAACTGTACCGAACAAAATCACCAGTTCAAGACCCAGACCGATGTCGGTCATCGCGCTGACGGCGAAAACTGCCCCAAAGTAAAGTCCATGCGTGCCCGCGTCGAGGCCAAAATCAATTACAATTAAACATGCACGCTCATCTTAATAGCTTACAGGCGAACCTCGATAGGTCTCGCAATGCATTTCACAAACTCAAATTACACTTCGATAACAATCACACGACGATTAAAAGCGCGACCAAAGTCATAAACAATAACAGATACGTAGGAGACAGCACAGGCCGCTTTACGGTTAACATATTCCCGAACTTAGAAGATATAAAATCATTTTTTTCAACCGTACCCATTTCTCTTCAACTCACACAATTCCTCACAGGACACTCTTTCGCCAAAAGCTACCTGAGCCGATTCAAAATCACAGACAACGACACATGCCCATGCGACAACCACACAACACAGACACTGAAACACTTGCTCGAAGAGTGCCCTAGGTTTATAACTGAAAGACATAACCACACACAAAAATTTACAACACACAATTTTACAAATATCAATCCCTTCTCCCTAAGAGAATTGATTCCGCACCCCACAGAATTAAAATCACTCATTAGCCTTATGACCTATATCATAAACTGCCTTAAAAAGTTCAACAATTAAAATCAAAATGCCTATAGAATTGTATAACTTCACACGACCTATTGTTTATTTTTTATTCATTTTTTGTTGCAATGTTTAAAGCCATATTAAAATTAAAATTATTTGCAGTGTATAAATTTAATATAACAGAAATTTTTTATTCTTTTATGTTTAAAATATTTAATCAATTGTAACTTAACACTATTACGGTAAAAGAAGTAATAGAAGCCTAATAAAAACCTTGTATTATATAACCGTTAACTAAGCGTAAAATCATT